>NW_027195394.1:162500-167500 GCF_038502225.1 Cherax quadricarinatus
GAGTGATCATGTCGGAGGATCTCACCTTCAAGGACCATAACATTGTATCAGTCGCATCTGCTAAAAAAGTGACAGGATGGATAATGAGAACCTTGAAAACTAGGGATGCCAAGCCCATGATGACACTCTTCAGGTCGCTTGTTCTGTCTAGGCTGGAATATTGCTGCACACTAACAGCACCTTTCAAGGCAGGTGAAATTGCTGAACTAGAAAATGTACAGAGAACCTTCACGGGATGCATAACTGAGATAAAACACCTCACATACTGGGAGCGCTTAAAGTTCCTGAACCTGTACTCCCTGGAACGCAGGCGGGAGAGATACATGATAATATACACCTAGAAACTCCTAGAGGGACTAGTACCAAACTTGCACACGAAAATCACTTCCTACGAAAGCAAAAAACTCGGCAGACGATGCAACATCCCCCCAATGAAAAGCAGGGGTGCCACTAGCACGTTAAGAGACAACACAGTAAGTGTCAGGGGCCCAAGACTTCGGCTGCCTCCCAGCATACGTAAGGGGGATTACCAATAAACCCCTGGCTGTCTTCAAGCAGGCACTGGACAAGCACCTAAAGTCAGTACCTGACCAGCCGGGCTGTGATTCGTACGTTGGATTGCGTGCAGCCAACAGTAACAGCCTGGTTGATCAGGCTCTGATCCACCATGAGGCCTGGTCACAGACCGAGCCGCGAGGGCGTTGACCCCCGGAACTCTCTTCAGGTAAACTCCAGGTAAATATCCTCCTTGGAGATTTCAACCTCCCAAATGTAAAAAGGAAGTTGATCACAACATAATGCCAGAAATAGTTGATGGAAGCGCTGGCTCAACAAGTACACGCAAGGGAAGAAACATAAGTGGCATTGATTATGGAATATGTGGAACAAAATTTCGCGTTTCACGAAGGATGACCTTAGAAAAGATGTTTCTAGATTTGCCCCAGAGATGAAAAGCTGGACAGACAGGAGGGAAGTATTGAAAATTGAAAACCTAGAAAATGTAAGAAATTTCCTGAGGAGCTTGCCAGAAATATATATAGAGTCCGAATGTAAAGGTGGGGAGCAAGGAGAATGGAAAATAAAGGTAAGGACCAAAGAGCTGAAATAAGCGTGGAGAAAGACTCAGGATAGGAAAGAGGAGACGGAAATAAGAGTACAAGACAGTGGGGAACAAATGAAAGGGAGGAAGACATCTATAATAACAGGAAAACAAAAAACAGCAACCAAGAAAAATATACTCAGGGTAAAAGAACGAAAATCCAGGTCACTACGCAGAAAGCGAGAATGAGTCACTCAGTAAATGTAGGCAGTCAGTACATCTGCAAATACTGTTCTAAAGTGGATGTGCGTATATAGGAGAAAATGCTGGTATTAACACACTAGTAAATGTGCAGAAATGAAAAGAAGGGGAAGTGTCGCTTTGAAAAGGAATGCAGGTACTCCCATCCAGGGATGTGCAAAACTTAGTGCAGCTTTCCAGACCACCACGTGAAAGAAATGCGGTGCTACAGAGAAACCAGGAGAAGGAAATACGAGCAGCATTCTTTTTTTTTTTGACGAGAA
The DNA here is from genome assembly GCF_038502225.1 of Cherax quadricarinatus. Taxonomy (NCBI): domain Eukaryota; kingdom Metazoa; phylum Arthropoda; class Malacostraca; order Decapoda; family Parastacidae; genus Cherax; species Cherax quadricarinatus. The sequence continues at coordinate 164,064 of NW_027195394.1, forward strand.
ACAGCCCCCCCCCCCCCCCCCCCCCGAAAAAAAGGACACTGGTAAATACCACTGATGGGACAGAGATGCCAAGCAGTAGGACAAACCAAGTCAGTCATACACTCAACAGGGTCAAGTGTACAACAGACAAATGCACAATCAATGCTGGAGACAGCATGAGTGTGTACACCAGGGACCGTACAAGGTAGTACATCACCAGTGATACTAGCAAAGTGCACACCAAACCAAAACATCTCAATTGGTAACTCCTGCTTCCTTCTGTAAACATTCAGGGTTCGAAATAAAATAAAAGTAAAAATAAAAAGTTTTATTAGTGAGTTTCTCAAAGAAGCGAAGGCCATGTTTGATGCATTTACAGGAACACGGGGGATGATTTGGATGTCGAGGTAACGATAAAAAACTGTATGTATAGACGAGTTAATAGGTTACAAGGAAAAGTAGGAATCTGTGGAAGATAAATTTTTGTTGCACAGAACTGCTGAATTCATCGAATGATACAGTATAAGTTCTAGGTATTAAAATAAAAAATAAGAATACGGTAATTATCCTGATATATAAGTCACCATCAGCAACGGTTAAAAAATTCACAGATCAGATAATGAAGATACAGAGCTGTCTTGAAAGGCTGGGAATTTCTCTCTCAAATGTGAAATGGCTTATTACAACGTTATACAAGAAATAGTTTCTGGGAGCACCCTGGCTCAACCCGTATATACTGTACCAGGAAACTAATGAGGCTTTGAGTAAAGTTCGCATTGAACCAACAAATAACTGATCCCACTAGAAATGAAAATACACTGGATTTGGTATTCACAAAAATGGAGAAACTAATTAAAAACTATAACAATTACAAAAAGCAATATACTCTGACCACAACTTCATAGAAGTACAAACAAATATAAATCCAGGGTTGTTGAGGAACTCCAGCAATAATATTCGAGAAGGGATGATCAGTTAATTTAATTTCAACAACCATAGAAATGGCTGGGACAGAATTAACCAAAAACTATCAGACATATTCTGGGAAACGGTCATGAGCACCCTATATCCTCACCAGTGCCTGGAAAAGCTGAATACAAAGCATACAAGGTCTGTATTAAATATGTCCTTGAGGAAACCCAGAAGATCAGATATAGAAAGAAAGCGTAGAAGATGGTACAGAAGACAAGGGGTACCGTATTGCTGAAATACAAGAACGTCACAACGAAGGAAAGATAGTCTTAGCCGAGAGATAAGGTGTCGTACCAAACAGAAGCACAAATGGTACGAAAGGCTATTCAGGATATTGCAAGAAACCCCCAAATATTTTTATTCATATTCAAAGTCCAAGCTAAGAACCACCTGTGGTAATGAACCCTTAATAAGAGGTGGTTCATACACTGACGATGAACTGGATATGAGCGAAATTTTAAAAACACTATGAATTGATCATCATCCCACTTAATGAAAGCAGGGTGGAGTATACATATATATATATATATATATATATATATATATATATATATATATATATATATATATATATATATATATATATATATACACACACACATAGCAAGGCCGCGCAGACCAACTACTTACTGACATTAGTACTAATCCCATCGAAATCGAAAAAAAAATGAATTGAAAACATGCCAGATTCATGGAATTCCTTATTTATAAAATAAAAAGTGTAAAGTACCGTTAGCAGGAGCCCCTCAGAATTCTTTGGAGAAAGTTTAGATCTAGGTGAAATACCAGAAACTTTAATGATCGCAGACGTAGCTCCTTTGCATAAGGGAGGTAGTAGAGCACTTAACAAAAATTAGACCAGTATCGCTAACATCCCACATCATAAAAATCTTCGAAAGCGATGAGATTTCAAATTAAAAATTTTATTGAGCAGCACAGTTTGCATAACCCGAACCAGTACACTGGTTTTAGAACTGAAAAATCGTGCCTGTCACAATTGCTAAACTACTATGGCAGAATTATAGAGACGTTGGAAAAAACTAAAATGCAGATGTGATATACACAGATTTTGCAAAGGCGTTTGACAGATACGATCAAAGGGTGATTGCACACAAAATGAGGGCCAAACGCACATTGGGAAGGTGGGCAGATGGATATTCATATTTCTAATACATAGAATGCAACGAGTAGTAATAGAAAATCCAACATCAGTAAGGTAAAAAAAAAACTCGGATCCCCAAAACACTGCCCTGACGCTTCAGCTGTTTCTTATCCTCATAGCAGACAGATACAAAAACGCCCGTCACAATTTTGTATTATCATTTGCTGATGACACTAAAATAAGTATGAAAGTCACCTCGGTAGAAGACACTTAAAATTGCAGGAAGATATAAGCAGGGGTTTCCAGTGGGCACTGGAAAACAATATGACGTTCACTGGTGATAAGTTCCAACTGCTTAGGTATGGAAAAAATGAACTGAAAAGGGGCACTATACAAAACTCAAGAGGATCATCAAATAGAACAAAATGAACACGTGAAAGACTTGCGAGTAATTATGTCATCTGACTTTTGTTTCAAGAAACACAGTAAGACCAATTTCATGAGAGGCAGGATGATGATGGGGTGCATAATGATAGCTGTCAAAACTAGGGAAATAGTGCCAGTGGTGATACTTGTCAAACCCGTGCGCGTTCTCGTTTGAAATATTGCTTAGTGTTGACGGCGCGTTCAGGCCAGGAGAGATACCAGAATTGGAACATATACAGAGATTGTTAAAGGTCCGCACAAAGCCAATAATGCATTAACTTATTGGGAATGCCATGAAGTCCTAAATACTCACTGGAGCAAAGGAGATAGAGATACAAGATAACACCTGAAAAGTACTAGAGGGTCTTGTCCCAAATCTGCTCACTTCCATAACGTACTGGAGTAAGAGATGTGAGAGGAAGTGTAAAATAAACTCAGTGAAAAGCAGGGGCACAGTGTGCACAATAAAGGAACACTGTATCAACGTCCCTGGCGACAGACTATTCAACATCTTACCAAAAGATATCAGAAACGCTGCTGGGACAAGTGTAGAAGTCTTTAAGAGGAAACTGGACAAGTATCTTCACCAGGTGCCAGATCAACCAGGCTGTGATGGATATGTGGGTCAGCGGGACACCAGCAGCAACAGCCTGGTTGAGCAGGTGAGCACTAGAAGGGCCTGGCCCATGGCCTTTCTCGCTGATGTTCCAAGAAATACAGCCGAAGGGACTTAAGACGTTCACGGTAGTTCATATGATTGAGTATATACTAGCAGTGAAAGTTGTCTGTACTTTTTTTACAGCTCACACACGCACACTCACTGACGTTGTTTGATGAACATGGTAGCACTGCGGGAACCAGCTTAAGTTGGATTGAGGCAGTGATGCTGGCGTGTGAGGCCACATTACATGCTGTAGCACCCATGTGTAAGCATGACCATTCTCCTTCCACGCACTTA
>NW_027195394.1:172500-199664 GCF_038502225.1 Cherax quadricarinatus
ATACTCACTCCAATCTGATATCCAAGTTTTCATTGCCTAAATTTTGTGTTACCCTCACCACCTTGCTCTATCCTACGTTCACTTTCAATTTCCTTCTTTTACACCCTCCCAAATTCGTCTACCAACCTTTGCAACTTTTCTTCAGAATCTCCCAAAAACGTAGTGTTGTCAGCAAAAAATAACTATTACAACTCCCACTTTGTGTTTGATTCTTTATCTTCCTATCCTTCACTTCCCTGCAACACCCCTGCATTCACTTCTCTTACAACCCCATCTGTAAATATATTGAACCATGTTGACATCACGCATCCCTGTCTAAGACCTACTTTTTTTTCTGTGAAATAATCTCCCCGTCTCCTACATATCCTAGCCAGAGCCTCACTATTCTCGTAAAACCTCCTAACTGCTATCAACGTAAACTCTTTGTCTACTCATCCCCTACACTTCCTAAACCTTGTTGTTTATCTGCGATCCTTGTCTCTGCCTTACCCTTAATTCTTTAAATAATTACCTTACCAGACATTCTCAACAGACTTGTTCCCCTATAATTCTTACACCATACCCCCGGCCGGGATTGAACCCGCGGTCATAGAGTCTCAAAACTCCAGCCCGTCGCGCTAGCCACTAGACCAGCCAGCCACAATAAGATTCATCCAACTAGGTATATTTCTACACCATAGGAAAGTTAGCACAGGCACCTCTGTGACCACAAATGCAAGTTTTTACAGACGAATCTCCAGCTAGCGTGGCCGTGGCGAACTCTAGCTCAAGTCCCTTCACTGCCGTCAACATGACTTAAGAAATCGTAATGACACGATTGCAAATAAACTATACCCCCTGCCGGGATTGAACCCGCGGTCATAGAGTCTCAAAACTCCAGCCACGGCCACGCTAGCTGGAGATTCGTCTGTAAAAACTTGCATTTGTGGTCACAGAGGTGCCTGTGCTAACTTTCCTATGGTGTAGAAATATACCTAGTTGGATGAATCTTATTGTGGCTGGCTGGTCTAGTGGCTAGCGCGACGGGCTGGAGTTTTGAGACTCTATGACCGCGGGTTCAATCCCGGCCGGGGGTATGGTTTATTTGCAATCGTGTCATTACGATTTCTTAAGTCAATTCTTACACTTTTTGTTCCTTTATCTGTATACAAAGGCACTTTTCCTTATGCACAGATGGAGGGCGTTGATGAATCGGGGACTCCTGACATTCATCGAGTTGCCTTTTAGTGTATTCCTTTAGGCCTTGCTTTTTTATTGGAAGTATTTCGCACCGTCTGCGAAGTCTCTTGTTGTCGTACAGGGTAATTTCAGTGTTCAGTTTTGGGAGGAGTCCCTCCAGGATTATACAGTTAAATTATGATACACGTTTTTCGCCTACTTTCCAAGGAATGCAGTTGAAGGAATTTCAGTTGTTCTCAGTGGTTTAGATGCTTCATCGAAGTGTTAAGGGGTTGATAAATAGCAACAAGATAAGACAAGAGAATTTACGTAAGACCCCTGTGGGGTGAGCGGGGAGGACAGGACAGGCGAAGAATATCGTTGGAGAGGAGTGTCCATAGTCGTTGAGAAAGTGCTAGGGCTTAACCCAGCAGCTAGGCGCTCGTGTGGCGGACTGGAGAAACGGTAGGAGCAGACTGTGTTTGCATCGGTCTTGTGGTAGTTGGAAGTCTTGAGTCTTGAGAGGCTGGCAGCAGGCTAGGTTGCAGGAGAGGGCAGCTCACTAGTAGGTGTTATTGGAGTGATTAAGGAGGCAAGTTTGTAGAAGAGTCATTTTCAAACTTTTTGAAGCTGCTCCTAGAGAGGGTATAGTTTTGTCTTATTTTCAAAGGTGGAACGTAGAGGCTTGATGAACTCCAGAACTTGGGTAAGTGCGAAGTGAAGTGGTGGCTCGTAGGCAAACTTGACTGTTCCAGCACCGAGGCCTTTGTAGAGCTCAGTGAAAGTCATGGTGTCAGCATTCGATGGAGAAGTGTAAAAGGTAAGGTTTTCCTGTAAGGGTGTACTGGAGTCATCAGTATCTTCTTCCTCGGAAGTGGATTCAGTGGGCAAGTCTACAGTGGTGCAGGCAAGTGACTGTGGGTCAGCAGGAGCAGTGGAGAGGTGTATCAACAGGTTGGGAGGCGGTGGTTGAGGCAGAATAATTAGCATTGTTGGTGGTGGTGGTGGTTGTTGAAGTTTCATGAACAGTTGCTTGGACAGGAGACAGGTATGCAGGTGCAATGAAGTTCACAACGTTGGGAAGAATCTTGAGGATGTCGGCTGAAGGTGTGGAGTCCGGGAAATTGAAGGCAAGTATGTTGTTCAGACGGAATAATTCGTTTATGGTGGTGTTGAAAGTGCCGAGGCATGCTGCATTTGCAAGGAGTGCATACACCATGCAAATCAGCACCTTGCAAGGAACACCGTCAGGAAGTGGAGAGAGTTGCAAGGTAGAAAGGTTTTTTTGAGTAGCTTGAAAAATCTTTGTAGTGTCAGACTGAAGTTTCGTTATTGCAGCATAGGTTGGCGATCTAGAGGAGTCCTTATTGAATTTTCTTGGTCACAACTTCTTCTCTTAGAGGACATCTGGCATGTTGGTTGGAGTGGTGGTGGTGGTGCAGTCTTTGTAGTCGTGTCCTTTACTTCCGCAGTTGGTACAAAATTTCTTGTTTTTTATGGGGGCAGTCTTTTGTAGTGTGGTTATATAAATAGCAGGTTCAACAGGGAGAGAGATGTTTAAATTGTTCATGCACGACGTGGCTAGGGTGTATGATGTAATATGAAATGACCAGTCCGTTAGATAGAACTTGGGCAGCCATACCAATGTCTTTGAAGGTGATCTTGAGCATAGATGAGGCGTTAGGTATCTTTCTATTATTTTCCACCGAAGTCCAGAAATTATGTTCCTCGATTGAGAGGGCAGTGACAATCCTGTCAAGACGTTTCAAGAAGATAGAACGTTTCGCCTTCAAGTAAGGAGAAGTGGAAATTTCAAAGTCACTGTCATTCAGCTGTAAGTCTTATCAACCGGCTTTACCGATTCCTGGCATCCAGATCACGATATCTGTTTTTAAAACACTAGTGTTTGCCTCCATCTCCTAGCCACAGGCTAGAAGATTTATCTGCGTCTTTAACTTCCATCTATGTTCCCGGGATTCTTTGCATCACATCTTAAACAGTGTGTTCCTATGCACATCTTTCGAGTATTTTTTTTCCCCATGATCATGTCTTCACTGGCTCTTCCTTCTCTTGGTAGTGTTTGAGCTCATAGTCTCTCATCGTAATCTATTTCACTCTGTTCTTTTACCAGTCTTATTGCGATTTTTCGAATATTTTCAAATTAATTTACATGCATGATTCATTGCGGGCTGTGTGTGTGTTTGTAAGTGATATTTCACAATCTTTCGGTACATGCGGGATGTAGATTGAGACATCCTATACCAGGTCTTTCATAAGATCAATGCCCGATAAAGCTGGTCTTTTTGTTTGAAACGTTTATTGCTTTTCATCCTTTGTATTGGGGTTCTTTATCTCCTAGGGTATACGGAAAAAAAACTCATCAATAAGGCGTTATTGTCAACTACTGACTTCAGTGGATGTAGGCGAAGATATAATTTTGCCCTAGAGCAGGTTATGTTGCGTTCGTCGGTCTCATCCTCAATAACAACATTTGGGTACAAAAGATTGCACAGTTTCATATCTATAGTTTATCATATAAATGTAAGACATAATATGTAAAGTTTTTGTCTAGGTGAATGTGCATTTGAGGGGGCAGTATATCCTTGAAAATAATAAGAATCTGCCAGGGTACGTCCTTCTTTGAAGAATGACTTTCTTCCCCAGGTAAAAAATACTTGCAGGATACCTGAAAAAAAAAATGCTTCCGGGGGTCAGTGCGCCCGTGTCTTGGTCCCAGACCAGACTTCATGAATCAAGGCCTATTCAGCTAGGCTGCTACTGCTGGCCACACGCACTCCAACATACGATTCATAGCCTGGCTGGTCAGGCACTGTTTTGAAGAACTTGTCTAGGTCCCTCTTGAAGACCGCCAGAGGTTTATTGGTAATTCCTGATATACATGGTGGGAGGGGGAGGGAGGGAGGGCGTTGAAAAGTCGGGAACTTCTGACACTCATGAAGTTCTTAGTGTACTCGTCGCGCCTCTGGCTTTTAGTGGCGATATTTTGCACCGTCTGCAAAGTCTCTTCTTGTCATACGGAGTGATTTTAGTGTGCAGGTTCGGAACAAATCCCTCTAGTATTGTCGAAGTGTAAATTATTACATATCTTTCTGCCCTACGTTCCAAGGAACGTATACTCAGTAATTGAGATCCTTGATTGAGTGTGTATACCAGCAGTGAAAGTTATCTGTGCGTTTTCCAGCTCGGAAATCTCGCCTTCTTTTGAATGGGGCTGGAGAGAATAAGCAACTTGAAGAGTATCATCATTGGCTCAGCATTTTTTTTTTTTTTTTGTCTTGAGAGTTCTAGGCATCCAGCCTTGCAGTAGCAATGGCAGCATTGTTGTGATCTTTGATTGTAAGATCTTCAGAAATCATTACCCTTAACTCTCGCACATGGGACTTTTGCTCTAAGGGATGATTTTATTTTTTCCCTTCTATACCGAAACAATTGGAGCTTTTCCTAGTTAATCATCATATTGTTGTCTGAGGCCCACTGGAAGAGTTGATATCCGCCTGAGAATTCGCTGTGTCATCGATGGATGCCACTCATAGAGATTCTGGTCTCATCAGTAAAGAATGTTAGGGTGCCACGATTTATGAACTTGTCAGTGTCTGATATGAAAATGAGAAACAGAAGTGGGGCGAGTACCGTGCCTTAAGATCAGAGTTTTTCACTGTGGCAGCCTCCGACTTCACTCGGTTCTATTTGTTAATAAGTTCAGTATGCATCTGCTCACTTTTCCAGCTGTTCTTTTTTCACACATTTTGTGTGCAGTCACACCAGAGTCGTATTTGTCGAAAGTTTCTACAAAATTAATGTACACTGCCTCAGCATTTAGTTTATCTTCCAGGGCATCCAGTACCACATTGTAATGATCTAGCAGTTGTGAGTGGCAGGAGAGACCTACCGTAAACTCATGCTGCTCTGGATTGTGCAACTGTTGATTCCGTATGATTGGCGGTCTTGCTTCGTTGGACCCGTTCAAAGATTTTGATAATGTTCGAAGTTAGGGTTATTGGTCTTTACCTTTGATGAGGTTCGAGAAAGTTTCTACTCCAGGAGTTCGGCCATGGGCCAGGCTCGTCTGGTGCTAGCCTGGCCAGCCAGGCAGTTTCAGTGACCATATAATTCAGTATTTATCATATTACGTAAATTTTTAGAAGTACATGCGTGAGCGCCGGTGTTTCTTTCATGGTTAGTAGTAACCATCTATGCAAATAAATGGTATGATGATACCGACAGAATGTGGGAAAAGGCACGTACGGTTCAGGATATTTATTAAAGGAAACGTTTCGCACCGAGGGGCTTCTTCAGTTCTAATACAAACATACCTATGAACGGGTATATGTAGTGGCAGGAGTCAGGGAAAAGGCTACATGAGGGTGGTTGTAGTAGTACAGCAACTGTTGTGGTGGTGGTGCTGCTGCTACTGCTGGTGGTGGTGGTGCTGCTGCTGCTACTGCTGGTGGTTGTGGTGGTGGTGGTGCTGCTGCTGCTGGTGCTGGTGCTGCTGCTGCTGGTGCTGCTGCTGCTGCTGCTGCTGCTGCTGCTGGTGCTGCTGCTGCTGCTGCTGCTGCTGCTGCTGCTGCTGCTGCTGCTGCTGCTGCTGCTGCTGCTGCTGCTGCTGCTGCTGCTGCTGCTGCTGCTGCTGCTGCTGCTGCTGCTGCTGCTGCTGCTGCTGCTGCTGCTGCTGCTGCTGCTGCTGCTGCTGCTGCTGCTGCTGCTGCTGCTGCTGCTGCTGCTGCTGCTGCTGCTGCTGCTGCTGCTGCTGCTGCTGCTGCTGCTGCTGCTGCTGCTGCTGCTGCTGCTGCTGCTGCTGCTGCTGCTGCTGCTGCTGCTGCTGTCGTCGCCGCCGCCGCCGCCGCGCCACCAACCCCTCCTGCTGTATTAGGACTGAAGAAGTCACTCGTGGCGAAACGTTTCTTTTAATAAATATCCTAAACTGCTGATAAATTAGACACGTGTGCAACATTTGTTTATCTTTATTGATGAAACGTTTCGCCACGCACTGACTTCATCAGTCCTATATAAAGAAGAATGGTGAAGAGCAGGAGTTGAGGTAATCAGTTCTCCAGCCTGGAGTCAATGTAATCAGTCCATCAATCTTGAAAAGAATACAGCATACGCACGAAGAAACGGCTTATATACTGTAGGCAGGTGAGGTGAAGTAGTGGTAGGCGATATCACAGTGGACAAATACACATGTGGAAGTAGGTCATGCCTATAGGTTAGGCAAGTGAAGAATTCCCTGTATCAAGATCCCAAGGTGGTGTTGTGTCTGACAGGAATGTAGACAAATGTTTCAGAGAACCATTTGTCTACAATCCTGAACTGTTCATAAGCGTCTTTTTCTGTATTTATCTATGTCTATCTGGCGTAAACATTCAGATGTATGTGAGTCAATGCTCTCCAAGCTGTATTCTTGTCTGGGCCCTGGCCGCGGAGGACGTTGAGCCCCGGAAGCATCCTTCAGGTGTCCCTCAAGTATCTACCCGACGTAAACGTGTAGTTGGATGTGGATGAGCGCCATTGTGTTTGCATCCATATGTATATATCTGACTTAAACATGCAATTGTATATGGGTGAGCGTGCGCCAGTTTGTATCTTAGTTGTTAGTATCCATATGTTTATCTGACGACATTACAGTTGTATTTGGGTGAGCGCGCTTACTCATATGCATCTGTGCTTATCTGGCGTAAACATCGTAGTACGTTGATGAGTACCAATGATTTTTTTTATATTATTGCGAATTCTGTCTTGGTTATATGCTGGAATATATACAGTGGGTGTGAGTTGGACCTGCCTAGCATGGGCCAGTAGGCCTGTTGCAGTGCTCCGGTCTTAGGTTCTTATACAGAGGAGGATTATAGTCAACCTCCCGTATCAGGTATATTTCTAGCGAATATAAACTATACCACGAGCGGGGATACAACCCGCGATCAGAGTCATAAAGCTCCAGACCGACGCTCTGGTCACACGTGCAACATCTGGGTATCTATTGTAAACGTTTAGATTCTAGGATATAATTTGAAGACAGTAGAACTATATGCAGAAGATGAGGTAATCAGTACCTTAGCCTTGGAGTTGGTGTGAAGAGCACCGTAGTCGTGAAGATTCTGGAACATAGACAAGGAGGCTGGCGCTTGTATAGTAATGTCAGGTGGAAAGGGACGAGTAGCAGACGAGGGCATAATCACTGGTAGGCCTGATTCCCCAGTGGAAGTAGGTCATACCCAAAGGGATGGGTAAGTTGTTGTTGTAGCCATGAAGGAGGTCATGTAGATGTCCTCTGAACCAAGATTCCATGATGCGTGATGTCGGTATTGTATACCATTCTTGTACAACTTGTCAGACACTGCAGCATCATGGAATCTTGGTTCAGAGGACATCTATATGACCTTCTTCATGGCTACTACAACTTAACCCATCCCTTTGGGTATGACCTACTTCCACTGGGGAATCCCGCCTACCAGTGACTATGCCCTCGTCTGCTACCCGTCCCTCTCCACCTGACGTTAGTATATAAGTGCTAGCCTCCTTGCCTATGCTCCAAAATCTTCACGACTACAGTGCTCTTCACACCAGCTCCAAGGCTGAGAGACTGATTACCTCATCATTGTATATAGTTCTGTCTTCAAATTATGCCCTAGAATCTGTATTGATAAAGCCACTAGATGGCGAAACGTTTACAATAAAGATACCCAGATGTTGCACATGTGTGTCAGTTTTCATCTTGTCGGTATTGTATACCATTCTTGTACAGTTTTATAACACTGAACGCGGGTTCTATCCCCGCCTGTGGTATGGTTTGTTTGCAATCGTGTCACTACGATTTCGTTGAGTCATACTAACGATTATAGTTTAAGATTATTGCATTTACATTCTGAAATGTGTAAAATGAAGGTGTATTGAACAAACGTATTTCGTCTACAAAATGGTGGTATAAATAAGGTGCTAAAAATGCACATTAAAGAAGTATGGTATTAAAAAATGCTGCAACACGTTCAAGAAATTCGCATGAAAAACGTAGTAGTATTGCAAATATGACCTTTTTAGCACGACCTAGTAAGACTGCTGCAGAATTTTTTGTTCTTATGATCTTTCATATCATAAAATTCCTCCATTCTATTGAGCATCTAAATTTCTGAAAAGATTTTGGTGACTTTAAATGAGATACATGGAACCCTGCAGATCCTAGTGCGACTCCTATAAATTTTATAGCTTTTAGTAAAAAAAAATATTGTTCGTCCTTTTATATCAATGTGTTTGAATGTGTGGTAAACTTTAATATTTTAAATAGGTACAATGTTTCCTTCCCAGAAGAAATATAAGTATATTGCCATTCATCTTCACTGGAGGTATTCCATACACATTCAAGTAGAACATTCACTTGCAGGTTCTTGTGTCTATCTACACATCCTCAGGAAGAACCCTTAACTAAATGTGAAGATTCTACTTGAGGATGTGCATATACACCTTTTTTTTCAGCAAAACTATCATCTGTTGGTACTTGTGTACGGGTACAATTGTATATTACTATTTTTAGATTTTAATACTGACCATTCCTTCCCTCTGCTTTTGCTTCACACACACACACACACACACACACACACACACACACACATATATATATATATATATATATATATATATATATATATATATATATATATATATATATATATATATATATATATATATATATATATATTAATTCGCAGATAGGCGAAATTATTTACAAACATTGTCTCTACGTCCACAGCAAGACTGGACTCTGATAAAGAATTAGCAGGTTCGAGTCCTGCTGTGAACGTAGAGACAATGTTTGTGTATGTATATATATATATATATATATATATATATATATATATATATATATATATATATATATATATATATAAAGCAAAAGCTATAAATAACGAAAATATATAAATAAAGTGCTGAAAATATCTAACGTAGATAGGGCTCGTATCAACGGATTCAAGTTAGGAAAATTTGGATCTAGAAAGGATATAGAAAGGTATTGGTTTAGTAAGAGTTGCGGTTGAATGGAACAAACTCAGAGTAGCATCATTGAAGGTTAAACAAGTACAGTACATGAGTGGGTGTGAGCATTGGTAAGGCTCTGGGGTGCTCATGATTGTTTTCCAGGATATTTCTCATAGTTTTGTTAATTTTGTCCCAGTAAGTTCTATAATTGTGCAAGACAGGTATACAATACCTACAAGATGCAAGTTAAGACACTTGTGCAACATCTGGTTATCTTTATTGTAGACGTTTCGCCATCCAGTGGCTTTATCAATACAGATTCTTTGGACATAATAAGAAAACAGAAGAACTATATACAAAAGATGAGGTAATCAGTCCCTCAGCCTTGGAGGTGGTGTTTATAGCACCGTGGTCGTAGAGATTCTGAAGCAGAGGCAAGGAGACTGGCGCTTATATAGGCGTCAGTGAATAGGGACGTGTAGCAGACGAGGGCATAGTCACTGGTAGGCGGGATTCCCCAGTGGAAGTAGGTCCTACCCAAAATGATGGGTTAGTTTTAGTAGCCGTGAAGAAGGTCTTGTATATGTCCTCTGAACCAAGATTCCATGATAAACACCACCTCCAAGGCTGAGAGACTGATTACCTCATCTTTTGTATACAGTTCTTCTGTTTTCTTATTATGTCCAAAGAATCTGTATTGATAAAGCCACTGGATGGCGAAACGTCTACAATAAAGATAACCAGATGTTGCACAAGTGTCTTAACTTTGAAGTTCTATAATTGTTGAAGTTAAATTTACCGAGCACCCCTTCTCGTACAATATGATATAGTTTATATCAACTTGAAGATTTGCCGTGTCCTCCATGGAAGCCACTTATACAGATTCTAGTACCGTCAATAAGGAATGGTGCTGTGCAATTATTTATACTAACGTCAATGTCGGGTATAAGAATGAGAGAGAAAACGGGGGAATATAGTTTTTTACTATATTCCACTCTCGGTGCTCATATACAGTGCTCGTCATTAAAGTACTTCGGCCTCTAAAATTACCACCACATAATAGGTTGTCCCGGAGGAATGTGTGATTAACGCACATTCTTCAGAGTTTCATGGTAAATTCTCCCACGACTCGCGGATAGCATTTCTAAAGCCGTGGGAGTGGGCTGACGACATTCTTCCCCACGTAGATCTCTGTCAGCCAGGAGGTTTTAAATGGGGATCAGGTCTAGTGAGTTTTCTGGTCAGTCATCGAAGCAGAGTACTTCACAATCACGAAGTCATTGAACAACAGATTTCGCGGTGTGACAGCTGAACACTGTTTTGCCCTAAAAAACTTGCACTACACTGAAAGATTCGGGCAGTTGATACGACTAATTCTAGGTACATCAGTACGGGTAACGTTAGTAGGAATGTTTCTTTAGACTTTCCTGGACGTGGTTTTGATGTAAGCATATCATCTCCACCGTCGTCAAGGAATCAACGCAGCCAGCTCCGCACTGGTCACTCGCACACATCGTTGGTTTGTACTGTTTTTTTTGTTTAATGCCCTGCCTTATGTAATTCAATTATTTGTGCAATTGTCTTTTGTGTTAGCAGCTTAGTCCTGCCCATATTAATTCATCTGTAGCTAAAAATGTCCGACAAACTCGGCCTTCAGAACCACAAGCTGCAAAAGGACCACATACACAAAACCGTTCACACTAGCCTAGAAGGCCATTAAAATGCAGCCAGTAAGTAGCCTTGAGGAATCCCCAGATGTTTCATTGCGAGTTGCCAGGCCAACATAACTGTTTCATTGACAAATGCACCAGTGTAGGGTATTACCTCGGACATTAAATTATTTCGAGTGCCTTCCACCCGTCGTACGTTAATAACGAGCACTGTAGGCGAGTGCAGCTAGGTAGCATAATTTACCTCACGATTATCGAGCCGATGATAGTCTTCACTGTATCCCCCAGTGAATTCAGCACACTGGTAAATTGTTTAATAAGTGGCTATGATCTTAATAGGAGCGACTTAGTTCATCAGATACCTAATGATTTTTTTGAGGATCATTATGTATGTTTTTCAGATTTTAAAACAGACTGATGACGAAATTGTAAACGCTTTTTCTCGTTGACACACATTAAATGAAGTCACGAAGGCAGACCTGCTTGCACAGGTTCTGATAGACTGGATAAGTAGAATCTTCAAAACAAAGGATACCAAGCCAGTGATGATACTCATAAGTACCTTGTTTTCTCTAGGCTGGAATACTGCTGTACTCGGACAGCTTCGTTCAAGACAGGCAAAATTGCAGATGTGGAGAATGTGCAATGAACCTTCACTGCCAGCATAGATTCAGTTAAGCACTTAAATTACTGGAAAAGTTTGAAGTCTCTCGATATGTACTCCTTGGGATGTAGACGAGAGAGATGCAATATAATCTACAAGTGGAAAATTCTAGAAGGATTGAACTTAAATCTGCGTACACAAACCATTCCCCATAAAAATAAGAGGCTTGGCAGACGGTGCAAATTGCCCCCAATGGACAGCAGGGGCGCAGTGAGTACACTAAGGGAAAACTCAATGTGTGTGAAAGAGCAATGACTTTTCAATGTGCTCGTTATATATAATATATATATATATATATATATATATATATATATATATATATATCTATATATATATTATTGTGTGTGTGTGTGTGTGTGTCGTGCCGAATATTTTACGTAAAGCTGGTCAGTTAGCAAGAATTCATTTAAAATTAAGTCCTTTCTGAAATTTTCTTTTATACGTTTAAAGATATATTTTTTCATTAATGTTAATGTAAAAAAATTTAATTTTGCACCAAAAGAATCTTAGAAAACTTACCTAACCTTATTATAACAAGAGCAATTTATTTTAGCCTAACCCAACTAAATATATTTTAGATTTGTTTACAGTAATTTAATACTAAACAAACACAGTGAAATATATTTTTTTCGTTAAGTTCAGAATGATTTTTGGCGAAATTATTGCATACACAAATTTTCACTTGTCCTATATGGCAAGATTAACGTTGCTATTTAAGCCAAGATCGCAAGTTCTGCCTATTCGGCACCACACACACACACACACACACACACACACACACACACACACACACACACACACCTACACACACCTACACACACCTACACACACCTACACACACCTACCTACCTTCGAAGAGTTTCGAGGGTTTCACTACTCTCGGAGCCCGGCTCTGGGCCAGGCTTGTATAGAGGAGGATAATCCAGCAGACCTCTGGCTGTCTTCAGGAAAGGACTGGACAAGTTTTTCAAGTCAGTCCCTGATCAGCCATGCTGTGGTGCTTACGTTGCACTTCGTGTGGCTAGTACCAACAGCCGGGTTGATCAGTGTTCCACCGGAAGACTGATAAACCCTCGAAATACACTCCACTCCAGGTAGTTATGTTATGTTGGACATGATGAGAAGACCTGGATTACATTTTAGAACATTGCTAACACAGGTCATTGCTCTTATGGCTGTTGGATAACACTTATGGTGAGTAAGACTAATGACATATAAGATTTATGAACACTGAGATATGTTCGCCTTGATGACACTAATAAAGCTCATTTCTGTTGTGTTAGAGACAATAGCTATCTAATAATCTGCCAAAACTGTCTATCCCTCTTCTAGCCTTCACAGACGCTGTCTTGAAGAATCGGTTCTTATAAACAACTATCCTGACATTAATCTTGGTCCAGAACGGATGGAGACGTCTAAAAAATTATATCCATCTTGTGTCGGATATAGTTTTAACTGCGTTAATGCCTCTCTTATTTTATGTAGATAAGTGTGAGATGAAGTTGTGTTGACTTGGAACTGTCATGGTGTCCTGCTTTATGGGTACCATTTTGTGCCAGGTTGTGTTAGTATTTTTTTTTACCGTTCAATTTTCCCGTTTCTTTTAATGACATCTTTTGCAGTGCTACACTTCATTTATTATATTCCCATAACATATCCCCCTATATCCCCTCCGCCTCCCATCTTTCCCCTTTACCTCGGTTTCTTATTTCACTTCCACCCTTCTCCCTTGTTTCTCCCCTTTCAAAAAATGCAATTATGAACTATTTTTATACTAATTGCCGGAAGCACTTTCCTGGAGATAGGGTATATTTGCGTCACGCCAAGTTGTTAAATGTTTAAAAACTATATAAAGAAACTTAGGTTACGCCTCACTGCCACCTGCGGCAACAACTCATCAGGTAAATGCAAACATTATGATAGTGAGTGAGCATATTTTTAGTGAAGAACCGTTTATTTGCTTCGGAATTTCCGTTATGTGGTGACTTTACTATAATTTTCTGTTCGCATGAAATCAATAAATCATATAAGCCACAGGTATCGTCTCTACAGAGATTGTATTATCTCAGAGAGAGAGACAGACAGACAGACACAGACAGTATTGTCAAAGGCCAATACTGTCAAAGTACCACACTTGGATCCACTTCGAGGACAGCGTTAAGCAAGCTTCTATACCACAGGACGGGCAGAAAGCAACTTCACTCTGGCTGTACTCTTCTCCAGAACATCACTTCATCTGAGATCATTTATCCCCAGGATGACTCGTGTCTGGAACACATTCGTACAGCATTATGATGTCAATGAGATAGCTGATCAAATGAAAATGCTGGCCAACAGATGGCTCCAACTTCATCCTGTTGCCTACTTGTATGTCTCATAACAATAGCTTGTCAATAAAGCAAGGGATCCTTAACCATGTCAAACCCTGTGTAAAAGAAAGCGAGTGTGTGTGTGTGTGTGTGAGAGAGAGAGAGAGAATGTGAATGAATGAATGAGAATACTTGAGGACCAAGACCTCAATTTACACACCTGAAGTTAACCGGGAATCGCTTCCGAAAGTCACTGTCCCCCATGGTCCGATCCCAGACCAGTCCTGGTTGCTGGCCTGATCAGTCAAGCTGTTGGTGCCTTCCATCCGCAGTCCAATATATTCACCATAGCCTCCAAATTGGTAGAAACAAAGTCTTTCTGGTTCCAGACCAGGCCCCCAGATCTTGATCCACCGGGAGGCCTGGTCTGGAACCGGGCCGCTGGGGCTTTGAGCCCGAGAAGCATCTTTCAGCTGTCAATAATGTTTTTCACGAGGACAAATTTCAGTTAATCCGTTATGGAAAGATTGAGGAAACAAGTACTGTAACGGAGCATAAAACAAAGTAGAATCACTCGGTAGAATGCAAGACTGATGAGAGACCTAGAAGTGATTATGTCAAAAGATCTCACTTTCAAGGATGACAGTAGTTTCACACTCTCAACTGCAAGGATAATGATGGGGCTGGATAACTAGAACCTTCAAAACAAGGGATACCAAACCAGTGATACTTGACTCGCCTGTTCTTTCTAGACTGAGAGTACTGCTGTACTCAAACAGCTTTGTTCATGGTAAGGATAATGCAAACCTGGAGAATATCCAGAGAACCACTGCTCGCATAGATTCAGTCCCACGATCTGTACTCCTTTGAACCTAGGTGAGAAAGATGCATTTTAATCTCATGGAAGACTCTAGAGGGATTGGTCCTAAATTTGATAGTTATTAGGCTTGGCAGACTGTACAAAATGCCCCCAGTGAAATCAATGACATGAGAACACAAAGGAAAAAAACAAAATAAATTTGTAGGAACTAAAACTTTTCAGGACCTTCCCTTCATGCCTAAAGTAAATTACCAACAAACCTGAAGCTGTCTTCAGAGAGTGTTTGACAGGTTCCTCAAGTCAATTCCTGATCTGCTGGGCTGTGGTGCATACGTCGTATTATGTGATGACCAGGTCCTCCAACTGGAAGCCTGGTCTCAGTCTCGGACCAGACAGCTGGACATTGACCCTCGGAACACACTCAAGTATTAGGTAGGCCGACCTGCGGTGCTAGAAGAACCCTCGAAACTGGTCATAAGTGACGCACAGATAAAACCTTAAAGCTGAAAAGTACTTTATTATGGCTTATCTTTGTCTTTAGTTGCCTCAAATATCATAACTTGTATTTCTTTGGATGGAACTCGAGAAGCCACTTGTTTGGATATATTTGCAGTCTTTCTTGACCTTGTAGGAGTTTTTCACCACCCTCTCCTGTTCTTATTCCTATCATTACTTTCCCTTTGTTAGCAGACAGTGACAGGAATCAGTCCCTCTGGAAGGTCAATCGCTCAGTATCCCACTCGTTACTTTCTCCAATTCCGATATTTCATCATTTACTGTTACTTTCTACCTGTGGTCATTTAGATACTCACTGACTCACTGGACTACTCTGTCTTGTAACCCTGCTTGCTATTCTGGTTTCTGGACGAATCTGGTGTAGTACTGTATCAGATGCTTTTCTACAAACCAAGAAAATGCAGTCTACCCAAGCTTCTTTTCTCTTTCTGACTGACGTAAAATTCCATCAAGTTCATAAGTCAGGATTTCCTCTATATTCGTGCTGATTTTTGTTGATTTTATTGATACCTCCTTATTAATTTCTGCTGTATCATGTTCACTTTGTGTTAAAACCAGATAGTCTTGCTGGATCATCTTTCCACTGTTTCCTTCACATACTGGCTCCAAAAGTTCCTCATTACTGCTCTCCAGGTCTGTGCGGGTATGTGCGTGAGCGTACGTGTGTACTCACCTAATTGAGGTTGCAGGGGTCGAGTCCGAGCTCCTGGCTCCTTGTGTGTGTGTGTGTGTGTGTGTGTGTGTGTGTGTGTGTGTGTGTGTTTGTGTGTGTGTTTGTGTGTTTGTGTGTGTGTGTGTGTGTGTGTGTGTGTGTGTGTGTGTGTGTGTGCGCGCGCGTGATCGTTCGTGTGTGTACGTGTGTGTGTGTACGTGTGTGTGTACGTGTGTGTGTACGTGTGTGTGTGTGTGTGTGTGTGCACGTGTGTATACGCTCGCGCGCGTGAACCTAGGTATGTAATCACCTAATTGTGTTGACAAGGGTTGTTTCATAGCGTTCGGTCCTGCCTCTTAGATGCTATCGGTCACTTTACTCGTTATTAGCCTCCAGGACCCAGTCCTATCAAATCTTGCAGCTGTATGATTGCATCTTTGTCTGGTTTGTTCCATTGCCACCTGAACAAAAAAGAAAAAAAAAGCGTTTCATAAGTTTAAAATCTCTGCGGCTCATCTGTATCTTTAGTAGCGTTTTGCGTGCACTACTCAATATGCCTTTCCCGGGGACGCTCATCACTGCTTCTCTGTAGGTGCTGTGACCGGCATGACTGGCCAGTTCTAGTTGATGACCTTATCATGCAGTACAGTTGAAGTGTTTGGGGGTAGGGTATGCTGTACAACACAGCCAAGCGTTGACATGTAGTTTGTGTAGTAAGTGCATGGTCAGCAATTAACCTCACGATTTCCGGAGAGAGCTGTCACTAAGTTGAGTGCTGAAGGTGGCAAAAAGAATCAGAGCGCAACACAATATCGTAAAGAGGAGAGCACACACGCTGTGCGCGAGGGAGATGAGGAAGAGCAACAATGGGGTGAGCAGTGCATGCACAATGGGTATGAGGGGACCCCATTGTGGCCTGATGCGGCGCCTCTCCCCAACACCCTGGCAGTACCTCAAACCTTTGTAATAAGCGGTGGGAGTGTGCGTGCAAAGTTAACTTAGGCTCTCTTGTTTACAGTACTGGTATCTCATCATATCTTTCTTACCCGGAATCTACCTGGAGGATGTTCCCAGGGTCAGCATCCCCGCGTGGATGGCTTGATCAACTAGGCTGTTGGTGCTAGGCTCATGAAGTCCTTCGTATGCACTATAGCCCGGGTGATCAGGGATTAACTTGAGGAAACTGTCAAGTTCCCTCTTAAAGACAGCCAGGGGTGTGTTGGTAATACCCTTTATGAATGGAGGGAAGGTAATGAAAAATCTTCGTTCCTTCACACTTACCGTGGAAGAATTCTGTTTGTTTGGGTGATCACTCATTCATACGCTGAAATTGAATTAAACTAAAGTTCTCCTGAACGTTACATTACCTGCACTAAGCATATATCACACTACTTCTACCCAGGTGGTCATTAAGTGTTCTCTTCGTGTGTGTCGTTAAACATGATTATTTTATTAGAAGCCGTTATATAATTGCAGCGTATAAAACACGCAAATTTTCTAGTTTTGATGAAACCATTAAGCAATACCGGCAATAATTTTTATTTAATTCTGTACACATAATTATCATTTAATGGTCATTCAAATCTTAATTAATGAAAATAACGCTTATTGCGATTCTGTGAAGCAGATTCTTAATTTACTTATGCATAGTTAAAAAGTATTTTTAGTCTGGAGTACAAGCTTCCTGGCAGTATCTTGTGAACTCTACAGTTGCCCCAACTCATTTTCCAGGAATTTGTGTACGTAGTCTAATGTGAGGCATTTGTCTAGCGAAGCTAGACAAACAACTTATGGCTCTGTCCATTAAAATCTGTAATGGAGGGAAGGCGGGGTAGGGATCGTCCTAGAAAAGATTGTAGGGAGGGGGGTAAAAGAGGTTTTGTGTGCGAAGGGTTTAGACATCCAGCAAGCGTGTCTGAGCCTGTTAGGAGTGGAGGCAAGTAGTTTTTATGGCTTGATGTGCTGTTACAATGTTAACAAAGTAACATTTATGAAGGGTTTCAGGGAATCCGGTTAGCTGGGCTTGAGGCCTGGAAATGGAAAGTACTTTACCTGCGCTCTAAAGGAGCCGTGGGGATATTTGCAGTTTTGAGCTGTAGTATTGGCGCTCCTCTGGCAAGACAATGGTGTAATGAGTGATGGTAAATTTTTTTTTTTTTAGCCACCATGCATGGAGGGAAACGGCCGGTGTGTTAAAAATTATTTGAAGTCTTGCCATGCCATAAGGTATATTTATCCCGTCCCTGGGAGATAAAAAGTCTTATAATAAAGTACCATAACCCTCACTTTGTGTAATTATCATAATACTGTTGGTATATATTACCATTTTAGACCTATTTCCTTTAAATCTTCAGCAAAACTTTTGACAATGCATCAGAGATACGGTTGAAGACCGTATTGGGTCGCACACTGATTCTGTTCATTCTGTCCATAGAAGTGTTTTTTTTTTTCCTGTGCAAGCTTCTTTAGTATTTTCACCACTTTTTTTTTTTTAGTTCCTATTGGCGTGTCCTGACTCGCCAGTTTTCTGGTTAGCTTCTAACATTTTTCTCATCCATCATTATCATCCGGTATAATACAGTCATCGTCCTTCTTATATGGCTTTAGAACAACTGGTTGTACTTTTACCTTTGTTGCTTTATCATATGCGTGTCCCTGATTCCCTCTGCATCCTCGCTTGTGCGGTCTGAGCTCTTCTGCCTACCTCCCTGTTAAGTTATTTTCATGTTCTTTGTTCATACATCTGTACTACTGGGAATGCTTGAAGTCTCATAGATATGGGAATCATAAACTCAAAAGGGACACTGTATACAAAACCCAAGATAATCATTAAATAGAACGAAAAGAACACATGAAAGACCTTCGAGTAATAATGTCTACAGTCAGAAAAATGATGGGGTGTATAATAAAAACTTTCAGAACAAGGGAAATAGTACTAATGATAACACTTTTCAAATCACTTAAGCTCTCTCGCTTAAAATACTGTTCAGTGTTGATGACCTCGTTCAGGGCAGGAGAGATATGAGAACTGGAACAGATACAGAGATCATTTACGTCTCTCATAGAGCCAATAAAGCACTTAAATTATTGGGAATGTCTCAAGAGTCCTAAATATGTACTCACTGGACTAGAGAGAGAGAGAGAATGATAGTATACGTGTGGAAATTACTTGAGGACATAGCCCTAAATTTGCACATTGCCATAACATGCTGGAGTGAGAGATATGGGAGAAAGTTGAAAATAAACCAAGTGAAAAGTAGAGATGCTGTGGGCACAATAAGAAAACACTGTATCAAACATCCATGGTCTCTGACTATTCAACAGCTTACCAGAAGGTATCAGAAACACTACTGGGACAAATGTAGAGGTCCTCAAGAGGAAACTGGACAGGTATCGCCTCCAAGTGCCAGATCATCCAGGCTGTGTTGGATTTATGGGCCAGTGGGCCGCCAGCAGCAACAGTCTGGTTGATCAAGCATCAGATAAGCCTGGCCCAGGGCCGGGCGGGCTTCAGTAGTAGAAAAACTTTCGAAACTCATCAATGGTATATCGCAGGTAAAGGTAAAGGCATAATTACACCAGAAAAATCCTGAAGGTAATGGTCCCTAATCTGCATACCAAAATCACCCCATTTGAAATCAGACTTGGCGGACGGTACAGAATGCCTCCAATAAAAAGTAGAAATCCAACGAGTAAAGATACCTCAATGAGTGAGTGTCAGAGGTACCCCACTTTTCAACGCCCTTCCTTCGTACAAAAGGGGAATTATCAGCAAAACATAGGCTGTCTTTGAGGTTCTCAAATCAGTTCCTGACAAGCCGACCTGTGGTTTGTATGTTGGACTGCGTGCTGTCAACATTAACAGCTGGTTGGTAAGGCTTGGTCCATCTGGAGGCCAGTTTTCTGACCAGGCCGCAGGGACGCTGACCCCTGAAAACCTCTTTCAGGTAACTTACATATCTCGACTTATCTGTTTTCCTGGTTAAACTATGAACTCTTATCTTTTTCTTCCTTCGTTCTATTGTTTTCTTTCTGATACTGTACCTATTACTTCCACTATCTCTCTCTCTCTCTCTCTCTCTCTCTCTCTCTCTCTCTCTCTCTCTCTCTCTCTCTCTCTCTCTCTCTCTCTCTCTCTCTCTCATTGTATTACCATTAAATTCTCTCCCCATTGTACTTTCAAAAAAATTCTCGTAACTTCGTAGTACCCTCTTGTGTAGTCTGGTTTCTACAGCAGGGCTGTGGTTCGTACGTTGGACTGCGTGCGGCCAGCAGTAACAGCCTGGTTGATCAGGCCCTGATCCACCGGGAGGCCTGGTCGTGGACCAGGCGGCGGGGGCGTTGATCCCCGGAATAACCTCCAGGTCGACTCCAGGTAGAACTCAGTTTTCGTTAGGCATTCAAAAATGTATACATTACGATCGCTGGCCGTCGTCACAACCACCTTGCCAGCTTTTTAGATGAATCACTCTGGTGAAAACAAAACAGTTAACACTATTTTATGAGGTTTAATTAAGAGGCGAACAGGAAAACTGGTGATGGTAAAGAGGTAGGTGTCTGTGAACCATGACAAGTGTTGAGGGAGCATCCCTCGACCTTCGTGGTAATTTAATTTTAGTCAGTTTATGTGTAATCCCGGATTGCCTGTTGGGACCGCAGGGAAATGTGAGGTAACTGTTGTTGAGTTCTGGTCTGAGACTAGGAAGATAATACCCAGAACAACAAACAGATAAGTGTTCTGATTAATGATAAACTTTATTTCTATGAAGTACAGTTTGCAGTTCATTCAGAAAAAGTTTATATTTTTGACATACTTCATAGAAAGCACCTCTATGCAGAACATTTCGGGCAGCCTTAAAATAAACTTATAGCTGCTAATGGAATTTAACAGATGTAAAATGTTTAACCTTGTATTAAGTATTTGTGTGAATAGCTTTTACACGAGGGGAAGGGTAGCTTTAGCTTGTGTGATGCGTGCGCGTGTCAACATAGACTTTCATTGTAAAAAGCGCTGAATGATCTTTTGCTCCTAGCGCTTGCTACCCAATAAATTTTAGAATTTCCTGCACCCAGGGATTACCAACAGACCTCTTACTGTCTTCAAGAGAGAGAATTTGGTAAGCTCCTCAAGTCAGTTCCCGGTCAGTCGGGCTGTGGCTCGTACATTAGTCTTCTGGCGTCCAGCAGTAACAGCTTGGTTATTCAGACCTTGATCCACCATGAATCCTGGTCTGGGATCGGGCCGTGGGGGCTTTGGCCCCCGAAAACCTCCTTCAGGTCGACTTGTCCTGTGACTGTGGCAGGTAGGTGGCTATCAAAATGGAATTTGTAAAGCGATCACTAACAGTCGGACCAGGTCATTAACCAGGAGACCTGGTGAGAGACCGGGCCGCTGCGGCAATGATCCTGGACGCATCAAGAGGTAAACCAGGAAAAGTAATGAGCGAGCATTCATGTATTTGCTGGCTGTAGTCGCGGCCCTTTGTGCTTCGAAGCTCTCATCCTCTCTGGCCAATTATTCTATCAGCATAGCTCACACTTCCGTTCATTGTGGGAAAGAGGGGCCATGGTGGTTGAGTTTACTGTTACTTTCCTCTCTACTGCACCAGTTTATATCATGTGTTTTGTCTTTAGATTCACTTCGTGGGACTGATGGTCCATATTGCATGTGCATTTTCTCTGCTTTCCTTCATATATTGAGGTCCCACAATATCAAAATCTTTCAAAGAGTTTTTTGAGCCAAGATTACTAAACGTATGGATTTGCGACTATTGCACACTTCCGTATCTATCACTCGGTTCTTATGTTACTCTGTAGGTTGGGACCAGGTCCTTAAGTATCTTCAACGTATACGTTGTCATGCATCTCTCTCACCTGCTTCGGAGAGTACACATTCTGAACTTTGAGGCATTCTCAGTAGTTTAAGTGCTTCATTGGCTCTTATATGCATTGTAAACTGTCTGTATCTGTTTCAGCTTTCATATCTCTGGGCTGAATGTTGCCAGGTGTGTCTTAATGGTGCTTATGAACGTTCTTATTATCCTCCCCAACATTTGTCTAGTTTTCGTAGCATTTGCCTTAGTATGTTTTCTACACGACAGGTCAGTTGACATTATTATACCCAGATTATTCAGTTATTTATTTTTGTTCTGTTAGGTGGCCATACTGTGTTTTGTATATCGTGTCGCGTTTGAGTTCATTTTTTTTTCAGTGTTCCCCTGCTTTTCATTGTAATCATCTTTTACCAACTGTCAAGCCTCTTTGATTTGTATGTAGTTAATTCAATGTGCAGATTTGGGGCCAATCCCACCAATGTCTTCCAGGTGTAGTTTTGATGTATCATACTCGCTAACGTTCTAAGGAGTACAGGTCTAAGGACTTCAGGCACACTCAGTAATATAGGTTCTTGACTGAGTTTATGGAAACTGTGAAGGTTCTCTGCCCATTCTCTAGCTCAGCAGTTTCACCTTCCCTGAAGGGGGCAGTTAGCTCACAGTACTATTTCAGCCTAGAAAGAATGAGTCACCTGAAGAGTATTATTGGTTTGGCATCTCTTGTTTTGAAGGGTCTAGTTATCCAACGTATAATATTTGTTTTGCAGTTGCCATTATAACATTGTCATACAGCTTGACCGTGAGATCTAACATCAGTAGGTGTGAAGTAGGGAGATTATTGTTAGAAAGCAGCTTCAGCAACAACACAGGCAGCGGCTGCAACGGAAGGGTGGTAAGTGTTTGGGAGCAAAGAACGCGAGCAGTGTTAGAAGTTAGTAGTAGCAGCAACAGGGAGGCAAAATGGTATTAGTGTGTACAGGGAGGCTAGCGTTGGAGGAGTGCAGCAGCAGCAGGAGGGAAGCGGGTTTTGGGGGTCACTCCCCTTTCCCGGAGGTGCGGGGCCGGAACTGTTCACCAGCACTTGCGGTAACCCCCCTTCCCTTCCCCTCCCCCACAAACCAACCTACCTACCTACCTACCTACCTACCTACCTACCTACCTACCTACCTACCTACCTACCTACCTACCTACCTACCTACCTACCTACCTACCTACCTACCTACCTACCTACCTACCTACCTACCTACACACCTACCTACCTACACACCTACCTACCTACACACCTACCTACCTACACACCTACCTACACACCTACACACCTACCTACCTACACACCTACCTACCTACACACCTACCTACCTACACACCTACCTACCTACACACCTACCTACCTACACACCTACCTACCTACACACCTACCTACACACCTACCTTTCCTCCCTCCCCTCTTTCCTCTCACTTTCACACAGCCGCCACAACAAACGGTCAAACGGTTTTGTGAGTACATACCTTGTGGCATACATACTAACTATATATATATATATATATATATATATATATATATATATATATATATATATATATATATATATATATATATATATATATATATATAGGGAGGTACCACCTCTAGAACTTTACTGGAGACCCTCGTTTTCAGAGAGGACAATAAACGTATCTCAAGGTGCCGAATAGGTAAAACTTGTCAGTTAGCAAGAACTCGTTTAAAATTGTCCTCTCTAAAATTTTCTCATATACATTTAAAGGTATATTTTTTCATTTATATTAATGTAAAAATTAATAATTTTGTACCAAAAGAACCTTAGAAAACTTACCTAACCTTATTATAACAAGCGCAACTTAATTTAGCCTAATCAAACTAAATATATTTTAGCTAAGTTTACAATAATTTAATAAGAAACAAACACAATGAAATATTTTTTTTTTCGTTAAGTTCAGAAAGATTTTTTGCGAAATTATTGCATACACAAATTTTCACTTGCCTTATTCGGCAAAAAGAGCTTTGCTATTTAAGCCAGATCGCAAGTTTTACCTATTCGCCCCCCCCCCACACACACATATATAATTTGAGATGGAACGATACCGATATAGGAAAGCACTGGTTTGGTAATAGAGTTGTGGATGAGTGGAACAAACTCCCGAGTACAGTTATTGAGGAGGTAGATCATGGTAATGAATATGATATTGTGTATATGGACTTCAGTAAGGCTTTTGACAGGGTCCCACATCAGAGACTATTGAGGAAAATTAAGGCACATGGAATAGGAGGAGAAATTTTTTCCTGGATAGAGGCATGGTTGACAAATAGGCAGCAGAGAGTTTGCATAAATGGGGAGAAATCATAGTGGGGAAGCGTCACGAGCGGTGTTCCTCAGGGGTCAGTGTTGGGCCCCCTGCTGTTCACAATCTACATAAACGACATAGATGAGGGCATAAAGAGCGACATCGGCAAGTTTGCCGATGACACCAAAATAGGCCGTCGAATTCATTCTGACGAGGACATTCGAGCACTCCAGGAAGATTTGAATAGACTGATGCAGTGGTCGGAGAAGTGGCAGATGCAGTTTAATATAGAAAAATGCTAAGTTCTAAATGTTGGACAGGACAATAACCATGCCACATATAAACTAAATAATGTAGATCTTAATATTACGGATTGCGAAAAAGATTTAGGAGTTCTGGTTAGCAGTAATCTGAAACCAAGACAACAGTGCATAAGTGTTCGCAATAAAGCTAATAGAATCCTTGGCTTCATATCAAGAAGCATAAATAATAGGAGTCCTCAGGTTGTTCTTCAACTCTATACATCCTTGGTTAGGCCTCATTTAGATTATGCTGCACAGTTTTGGTCACCGTATTACAGAATGGATATAAATTCTCTGGAAAATGTACAAGGGAGGATGACAAAGTTGATCCCATGTATCAGAAACCTTCCCTATGAGGATAGACTAAGGGCCCTGAATCTGCACTCTCTAGAAAGACGTAGAATTAGAGGGGATATGATTGAGGTGTATAAATGGAAGACAGGAATAAATAAAGGGGATGTAAATAGTGTGCTGAAAATATCTAGCCTAGACAGGACTCGCAGCAATGGTTTTAAGTTGGAAAAATTCAGATTCAGGAAGGATATAGGAAAGCACTGGTTTGGTAATAGAGTTGTGGATGAGTGGAACAAACTCCCAAGTACAGTGATAGAGGCCAGAACGTTGTGTAGCTTTAAAAATAGGTTGGATAAATACATGAGTGGATGTGGGTGGGTGTGAGTTGGACCTGATAGCTTGTGCTACCAGGTCGGTTGCCCTGTTCCTCCCTTAAGTCAATGTGACCTGACCTGACTAGGTTGGGTGCATTGGCTTAGGCCGGTAGGAGACTTGGACCTACCTCGCATGGGCCAGTGGGCCTTCTGCAGTGTTCCTTCGTTCTTATGTTCTTATGTTCTAAAACGTTGTGTAGTTTTAAAAATAGGTTAGATAAATACATGAGTGGGTGTGGGTGGGTGTGAGTTGGACCTGACTAGCTTGTGCTGCTGGGTCTGGTGCCGTGCTCCTTCCTTGAGTGGAGGTGACCAGACTGGGTGGGTCATTGGGCTAATCCGGGGGGGGGGAACATGGACCTGCTCCGCATGGGTCTGTAGGCCTGTTGCAGTGTTCCTATCTTATGTTCTTATGATACCCAATTTTCGGTCGATATCGATACTTTTCCTATATTTTTATTTTTTAAATTATAATTACTGTAAAGAACAAAAAGGCACAATACCGTGACTGGAACAATACACAAATAACCCGCACATAGGAGAGAGAAACTTATAACGACATTTCGGTCCGACTTGGCCTATTTATAAAGTCACACTAACGCAAAAGAGTTTGTGTTCATGTAGGTTTGCCAGGACGGGTCCTGGCCCGGGTCTTCTGTAGTGACCTGGCAGTGGCTCCCGAAGGATTGTCGGAGTTTGTACAAGTGATGTACCGTTTACAGACTCACCGTGCTTTTCTCATAGGGCTGCCCCCGTCATACGTGCACCACTTGACACGAAGACGGCTCAGTGCGCCCTTGTCATAGGGCTGTCCCCACCGTAGGGCTGTAAACGGTGCTCCACTTCACACGAATGCTTAGCTCACTGTGTCCCTGTCATAGGGCTATAAACCGTAAAACAATTCATCAAAACCCGTATTCAGGAGAAAGACCTTTATAACGACATTTCTGTCTGTCTTGGATTATCGTCACGCCATATCTGGACGGGGAAAAGTAGAGAAGGCCTAAAAACAATACAGTGGCAGGATAGGGAAGAAGGAAATGGTGGTAGTAGCAGTAGTGGTGGTTGTTGTAGCAGTTACGGTGTATGTAGAATTTGCGGCAGCAGTAGTAGTTGTAAAGGTAGCAGTATTAAATTAAAGCAATAATAATAGTAGTGTGGATAAGACACATATGCAACAGTTAGACAACTTTATTCCGAAACGTTTCGCCTACACAGTAGGCTTCTTCAGTCGAATACAGAAAGTAGGCAGGAACAGTAGAGATGTGAAGACGATGTAATCAGTCCATCACCCTTGAAGTCGTAGAATTTGAGGTTGTCAGTCACTCAGCCTGGAGAAGTTCAGTTCCATAGTCCGGAACTACCTGAAGATAGTCTTGATCTTCAGATAGTTCTTGGGTGTCTTACCTATATGTGTCTTACCTAACAACCTGTCGGTATTGTATACCATTTTGATGTTCAATAATAGTAGTAGTGGTAGACGTAATAGTGTAGAGTGTAGTAGTAGTGCAAATGAGCCGAACAGAGGTGCACTGCAGCAAATCCTCTTTCGAATAATGACGATGTGCTCAGTGCGTACCTGGAGTCAGCCAGCACAAGCTGGAGGACATGACATTACATCCCAGTGCACGAATAATCAATCTGCGTGATGTGGGTGTTAGGTAGCCACGTAATGCGGATGTATCAGTATCTGGTATATTTGGTAGTGATTCAGATATTATTCCCGCGTGGGCTCTTATCTTTGGTTTTATAAGTTAAAAAGTGAAATAGTGTTTTATGGAGAGGAATATACAGGAAAAATAAGTAGAGGTTTGTAAAATTTATCTCATATGTTTGATAGAAAAACAGAGATCCAACCAGAGTGGAAAAACAGTTAAGAGTTTGACTTTACGTGGTGGTGATCATAATAATAATAATAGTGTAGTCATAGCTCCGTTGCAAAAGGGAATTTTGAGACTCGGATCGCGGGTTCTATCCCCGCCCGTGGTATTTTTTTTTTCAGTAGCCCTTGTAGTCTGAGATGTCAGATTACAAAATTCATGGAACATCAAAAGCGACATAATGCAAACCAGAACGGTTTTAGAGCGGGACGATCATGCCTGTCACAAGTGCTGAACCACTATGACAGAATTACGGAGGCGTTGGAAGAAAACCAAAACGCAGATGTGATATACAGCGACTCTGCAAAGGCATTTGACAAATGCAATCATAGGACGACTGCACACAATATGAAGACCAGCAAAATCCAGCATCAGCTGAAGGAAAGCCAGTCTCA
>NW_027195395.1:0-12500 GCF_038502225.1 Cherax quadricarinatus
ACAGCCCGGCTGATCAGGAACTGACTTTAGGTGCTTGTCCAGTGCCAGCTTGAAGACTGCCAGGGGTCTGTTGGTAATCCCCCTTATGTGTGCTGGGAGGCAGTTGAACAGTCTCGGGCCCCTGACACTTATTGTATGGTCTCTTAACGTGCTAGTGACACCCCTGCTTTTCATTGGGGGATGGTGCATCGTCTGCCAAGTCTTTTGCTTTCGTAGTGAGTGATTTTCGTGTGCAAGTTCGGTACTAGTCCCTCTAGGATTTTCCAGGTGTATATAATCATGTATCTCTCCCTCCTGCGTTCCAGGGAATACAGGTTTAGGAACCTCAAGCGCTCCCAGTAATTGAGGTGTTTTATCTCCGTTATGCGCGCCGTGAAAGTTCTCTGTACATTTTCTAGGTTGGCAATTTCACCTGCCTTGAAAGGTGCTGTTAATGTGCAGCAATACTCCAGCCTAGATAGAACAAGTGACCTGAAGAGTGTCATCATGGGCTTGGCCTCCCTAGTTTTGAAGGTTCTCATTATCCATCCTGTCATTTTTCTAGCAGATGCGATTGATACAATATTATGGTCCTTGAAGGTGAGATCCTCCGACATGATCACTCCCAGGTCTTTGACGTTGGTGTTTCGCTCTATTTTGTGGCCAGAATTTGTTTTGTACTCTGATGAAGATTTAATTTCCTCATGTTTACCATATCTGAGTAATTGAAATTTCTCATCGTTGAACTTCATATTGTTTTCTGCAGCCCACTGAAAGATTTGGTTGATGTCCGCCTGGAGCCTTGCAGTGTCTGCAATGGAAGACACTGTCATGCAGATTCGGGTGTCATCTGCAAAGGAAGACACGGTGCTGTGGCTGACATCCTTGTCTATGTCGGATATGAGGATGAGGAACAAGATGGGAGCTAGTACTGTGCCTTGTGGAACAGAGCTTTTCACCGTAGCTGCCTCGGACTTTACTCTGTTGACGACTACTCTCTGTGTTCTGTTAGTGAGGAAATTATAGATCCATCGACCGACTTTTCCTGTTATTCCTTTAGCACGCATTTTGTGCGCTATTACGCCATGGTCACACTTGTCGAAGGCTTTTGCAAAGTCTGTATATATTACATCTGCATTCTTTTTGTCTTCTAGTGCATTTAGGACCTTGTCGTAGTGATCCAATAGTTGAGACAGACAGGAGCGACCTGTTCTAAACCCATGTTGCCCTGGGTTGTGTAACTGATGGGTTTCTAGATGGGTGGTGATCTTGCTTCTTAGGACTCTTTCAAAGATTTTTATGATATGGGATGTTAGTGCTATTGGTCTGTAGTTCTTTGCTGTTGCTTTACTGCCCCCTTTGTGGAGTGGGGCTATGTCTGTTGTTTTTAGTAACTGAGGGACGACCCCCGTGTCCATGCTCCCTCTCCATAGGATGGAAAAGGCTCGTGATAGGGGCTTCTTGCAGTTCTTGATGAACGCAGAGTTCCATGAGTCTGGCCCTGGGGCAGAGTGCATGGGACATGTACTTGTATACCTTGTACATGTACTTGTATACCTTGTACATGTACTTGTATACCTTGTACATGTACTTGTATACCTTGTACATGTACTTGTATACCTTGTACATGTACTTGTATACCTTGTACATGTACTTGTATACCTTGTACATGTACTTGTATACCTTGTACATGTACTTGTATACCTTGTACATGTACTTGTATACCTTGTACATGTACTTGTATACCTTGTACATGTACTTGTGTACCTTGTACATGTACTTGTATACCTTGTACATGTACTTGTATACCTTGTACATGTACTTGTATACCTTGTACATGTACTTGTATACCTTGTACATGTACTTGTATACCTTGTACATGTACTTGTATACCTTGTACATGTACTTGTATACCTTGTACATGTACTTGTATACCTTGTACATGTACTTGTATACCTTGTACATGTACTTGTATACCTTGTACATGT
The DNA here is from genome assembly GCF_038502225.1 of Cherax quadricarinatus. Taxonomy (NCBI): domain Eukaryota; kingdom Metazoa; phylum Arthropoda; class Malacostraca; order Decapoda; family Parastacidae; genus Cherax; species Cherax quadricarinatus. Next base: position 1,968 of record NW_027195395.1, read on the forward strand.
ACTTGTATACCTTGTACATGTACTTGTACACCTTGTACATGTACTTGTATACCTTGTACATGTACTTGTATACCTTGTACATGTACTTGTATACCTTGTACATGTACTTGTATACCTTGTACATGTACTTGTATACCTTGTACATGTACTTGTATACCTTGTACATGTACTTGTATACCTTGTACATATACTTGTATACCTTGTACATGTACTTGTATACCTTGTACATGTACTTGTATACCTTGTACATGTACTTGTATACCTTGTACATGTACTTGTATACCTTGTACATGTACTTGTATACCTTGTACATGTACTTGTATACCTTGTACATGTACTTGTATACCTTGTACATGTACTTGTATACCTTGTACATGTACTTGTACACCTTGTACATGTACTTGTATACCTTGTACATGTACTTGTGTACCTTGTACACTGTACTTGTATACCTTGTACATGTACTTGTATACCTTGTACATGTACTTGTATACCTTGTACATGTACTTGTATACCTTGTACATGTACTTGTATACCTTGTACATGTACTTGTATACCTTGTACATGTACTTGTATACCTTGTACATGTACTTGTATACCTTGTACATGTACTTGTATACCTTGTACATGTACTTGTATACCTTGTACATGTACTTGTATACCTTGTACATGTACTGGTATACCTTGTACATGTACTTGTATACCTTGTACATGTACTTGTATACCTTGTACATGTACTTGTATACCTTGTACATGTACTTGTATACCTTGTACATGTACTTGTATACCTTGTACATGTACTTGTATACCTTGTACATGTACTTGTATACCTTGTACATGTACTTGTATACCTTGTACATGTACTTGTATACCTTGTACATGTACTTGTATACCTTGTACATGTACTTGTATACCTTGTACATGTACTTGTATACCTTGTACATGTACTTGTATACCTTGTACATGTACTTGTATACCTTGTACATGTACTTGTATACCTTGTATATGTACTTGTATACCTTGTACATGTACTTGTATACCTTGTACTTGTACCTGTATACCTTGTACATGTACTTGTATACCTTGTACATGTATTGGATACCTTGTACATGTACTTGTATACCTTGTACATGTACTTGTATACCTTGTACATGTACTTGTATACCTTGTACATGTACTTGTATACCTTGTACATGTACTTGTATACCTTGTACATGTACTTGTATACCTTGTACATGTACTTGTATACCTTGTACATGTACTTGTATACCTTGTACATGTACTTGTATACCTTGTACATGTACTTGTATACCTTGTACATGTACTTGTATACCTTGTACATGTACTTGTATACCTTGTACATGTACTTGTATACCTTGTACATGTATACCTTGTACATGTACTTGTATACCTTGTACATGTACTTGTATATCTTGTACATGTATACCTTGTACATGTACTTGTATACCTTTACATGTATACCTTGTACATGTACTTGTATATCTTGTACATGTACTTGTATACCTTGTACATGTACGTGTATACCTTGTCCATGTACTTGTATACCTTGTACATGTACTTGTATACCTTGTACATGTACTTGTATACCTTGTACATGTACTTGTATACCTTGTACATGTACTTGTATACCTTGTACATGTACTTGTATACCTTGTACATGTACTTGTATACCTTGTACATGTACTTGTATACCTTGTACATGTACTTGTATACCTTGTACATGTACTTGTATACCTTGTACATGTACTTGTATACCTTGTACATGTACTTGTATACCTTGTACATGTACTTGTATACCTTGTACATGTACTTGTATACCTTGTACATGTACTTGTATACCTTGTACATGTACTTGTATACCTTGTACATGTACTTGTATACCTTGTACATGTACTTGTATACCTTGTACATGTACTTGTATACCTTGTACATGTACTTGTATACCTTGTACATGTACTTGTATACCTTGTACATGTACTTGTATACCTTGTACATGTACTTGTATACCTTGTACATGTACTTGTATACCTTGTACATGTACTTGTATACCTTGTACATGTACTTGTATACCTTGTACATGTACTTGTATACCTTGTACATGTACTTGTATACCTTGTACATGTACTTGTATACCTTGTACATGTACTTGTATACCTTGTACATGTACTTGTATACCTTGTACATGTACTTGTATACCTTGTACATGTACTTGTATACCTTGTACATGTACTTGTATACCTTGTACATGTACTTGTATACCTTGTACATGTACTTGTATACCTTGTACATGTACTTGTATACCTTGTACATGTACTTGTATACCTTGTACATGTACTTGTATACCTTGTACATGTACTTGTATACCTTGTACATGTACTTGTATACCTTGTACATGTACTTGTATACCTTGTACATGTACTTGTATACCTTGTACATGTACTTGTATACCTTGTACATGTACTTGTATACCTTGTACATGTACTTGTATACCTTGTACATGTACTTGTATACCTTGTACATGTACTTGTATACCTTGTACATGTACTTGTATACCTTGTACATGTACTTGTATACCTTGTACATGTACTTGTATACCTTGTACATGTACTTGTATACCTTGTACATGTACTTGTATACCTTGTACATGTACTTGTATACCTTGTACATGTACTTGTATACCTTGTACATGTACTTGTATACCTTGTACATGTACTTGTATACCTTGTACATGTACTTGTATACCTTGTACATGTACTTGTATACCTTGTACATGTACTTGTATACCTTGTACATGTACTTGTATACCTTGTACATGTACTTGTATACCTTGTACATGTACTTGTATACCTTGTACATGTACTTGTATACCTTGTACATGTACTTGTATACCTTGTACATGTACTTGTATACCTTGTACATGTACTTGTATACCTTGTACATTTACTTGTATACCTTGTACGTGTACTTGTATACCTTGTACATGTACTTGTATACCTTGTACGTGTACTTGTATACCTTGTACATGTACTTGTATACCTTGTATATGTACTTGTAGTAATAAAGTTATTATTATTATTATTATTATTATTATTATTATTAATATTATTATTATTATTATTATCATCATCATTGTTATTATTATTATTATTATTATTATTATTATTATTATTATTATTATTATTATTATTATTATTATTATTATCATCATCATTATTATTATTATTATTATTATTATTATTATTATTATTATTATTATTATTATTGTTATCATCATCATTATTATTATTATTATTATTATTATTATTATCATCATCATTATTATTATTATTATTATTATTATTATTATTATTATTATCATCATCATTATTATTATTATTATTATTATTATTATTATTATTATTATTTTTATTATCATCATTATTATTATTATTATTATTATTATTATTATTATTATCATCATCATTATTATTATTATTATTATTATTATTATTATTATTATTATTATTATTATTATTATTATTATTATTATTATTATTATTATTATTATCATCATCATCATTATTATTATTATTATTATTATTATTATTATTATTATCATCATCATCATTATTATTATTATTATTATTATTATTATTATTATTATTATTTTTATTATCATCATTATTATTATTATTATTATTATTATTATTATTAAATAAGTTAGAGAGTGTTATCGGGCGCTCTGTGGGTCGCTGTAAGATGATCGTCCCAGACTCGTGTCTTTGATGATCATCTTCTGGTCTGTGTTTCTCTAGTTTATACTCCAGGTAGTATTAATGTTACCTGGTGTGTTGAAGTTTGGAGGATCACTTCAACACTTCTGGTCTGTGTTTCTCTAGTTTATACTCCAGGTAGTATTAATGTTACCTGGTGTGTTAAAGTTTGGAGGATCACTTCAACACTTCTCTACTCCTGATCAGGTAAGATGATCTACCAGGAATATTGTTTCGTTAATTTTATACTGACACTGACTTTCTTCAATGTTATACTTAATAACCATCTTGTAACCAGTGTATTTTTGTTTCATTATCAACTCTGCTGCTGACTACTAACATCATCTTAAGAAGATCTGGACTTAAAAGTTTCTCCTGTCTTAAGATCTCACTGAAACCAACGGCGGCCAAAGTTTATTTTATTTAATTAAATACTTTCTAATATTTCCAATATTATTATGATTTCTCGATGTTATTCATTATTTATTTTTTCCAAACTTGTGATCAGGCGAAGGTGTTCCCCTGTCAACAGACACATATATAAAAAGATCACTTTGACAACAAATATGGATTCCTGGATGCATCTATTTTCGAAGCAAACAAAAATACTAGTCAACAAAGGAGGTTGTCTTGTATGTCACAGTGTCGCTTATTTGCTCAAAATTAGTAAACGACTCACATGATTTAGTTGAAGCTTTGGTAGTGATGACTGAAAATCAAAACCTTTTCATTGTGGTTATATACAAACCACCAGATACAACTTCCCGACGATTCAAGGAACAGCTTTTGAAATTTGACTTCTGTCTGGAAAGTCCTCCAACTCCAGCCCCAAATATCTTGCTGTTTGGTGATTTAACTTAAGACATCTAAAATGGAAGAATGTGGCAAATAATGTTGTAGCAGAGATAACCCCAGGAGGCAGCTCAGATGAAAATTCACACACACATGAGTTATTAAATCTCTGCATTAAATTCACATTAAGCCAGCAAATAGTGGAGATATGGCTTGTAAATGTACTTGATCTTTATCACTAATAATGATCTGGCACGACCTATAACAGTATTAAAGACAATGGACTCGCATCACATCATCGAGGTACAGACGTGTATACGTAGGGCTCCTGACCAGCAAAATGAGATCAGTTACGAGGGTGTAATCATCAAATTCATCTTCAGTAACAGAAACAGTTGGAGCAAATTAACTTTGTCCTCAACGAAAAATGCTGGAACGACATCCTAAACAACACGGATCCAAACCTGTGCCTAGAAAGAATTAACTCTGTGGCACTTGAGGTATGTTCATGGCACATTACCCTATGAAAAAAAGAGAAGAAGACATAACCTATATATAAAGAGACTCTTCCTCTACAGGCAAAAGAAAAAATCACAGAGATGCCTACAGGGGCCAGCCTCTCTGGGACACGGAAGGAGGTACTGGCCAGAGAAATGGTAAATATCGAACTTAAGCTCAAGGAATCATACAGGAGCTAGAAAACACAAAGAAATTGAAGCATTAATTTAAAATAAAAGAAATCCAAAATGTTTCTTTTCTTATGCCAAATCTAAGGCAAGGAAACACATCAGTATAGAACACTTGCTTACACGAGATGAGACATACACAGATGACAGCAAAGAACTGAGATACGGAAGTCCCAGTATGGCTCGGTGTTTAGTGAACCATTAACCAGACTAAGGGTTGGCAATCTAAATGCATTTGTTGTGACCGAGACTCAAAAGCTGCTTAGTTTCAAATTTTTTTATATAATGTTAACACTAGAAGACTTTCAAAATTCAGTAAATGACACGCCCGTGCACTTAGCCCCAGGCCCAGACTCATGGAACTCCGTGTTCATCATGAACTGCAAGAAGCCCCTATCACGTGACTTAAATATTCTATGGAAAGGGAGGTAGGGACATGGGAGTCATCCCACAGTCACTGAAAACAATGAATAACGCCCTACTCTACAATTGTGGCAGAAAAGCAATTGCAAAAAAAAAAAAATTAAAGACCGATAGCACTAGCATCCCACATCATAAAAATCTTTGAAGGACTGTAAGAAGCAAGATTGCAAACCACGTGAACTCCCACCAATTACAATCCAGGGCAGCATGGGTTTAGAGCAGGTCAGTCCTGCCGCTCACAACTACTGGACCAAAATGACATGGTCTTGGATGGTCGCTACTGCCTCTCACAACTACTGGACCACTATGACATGGTCTTTGATGGTCGCTCCTACCTCTCACAACTACTTGACCACTATGACATGGTCTTGGATGGTCGCTCCTGCCTCTCACAACTACTGGACCCCTATGACATGGTCTTGGATGGTCGCTCCTGCCTCTCACAACTACTGGACTACTATGACATGGTCTTGGATGCACTGGAGGACAAACTGAAATCCTTCGACAGGTGACATCGTGATGTAATAGCACATAAAATGCTTGATTAAAAAAAACAAACAGGAAAAGTGGGTAGATGGATCTATAACTTCTTAACCAATAGAACACGAAGAGTAATAGTAAACAGAGTAAAGTCCGAGGCGGCTCCATTAAAAAGCTCTGTTCCACAATACACAGTACACGCTCCCATACTTTTACTCAACATCGTGTCCATCACAGATAGAGATGTAAATCACAGCACTGTGTCCTCCTTTGCTGATGATACCAGAATGTGCATTACAGTGTCATCCATTGAGGACAGTGTACTGCAATAACGAAGTCTACAGATGGACCTCGGAGAACTATATGAAATTCAGTGCACACAAATTTCAATTACTCTGCTATGGAAAAGTTGAAGAAATAAAAACTTATGCACAGTAATAAAACCAATTCTAATCACTCAATAGAGCGAGAAATTAAAGTGTTTGAATAGCTTTGGAGTGTAAATGTCAGAAAATCTCACCGTCGAAGATCACAACACTGTTTCTATAATATCTGCTGGAAAATAGTAAGATGGATAATGTGAACCTTCAAAACTAGGGATGCCAAGCCGATGATGATTCTCTTTAAATCACCTGATCTCTCAAGGCTGGAGTACTGCTGTGCACTAACGGCCTCTTTCAAGGCAGGCGAAATTGCAGACCTGAATAATATACAGAGAACTTTCACTGAACGTATAAGTACAATAAAACACATCAACTGCTGGGAATTTTTGAAGTCCCTTAACCTTTATTCCTTGGTAAGAAGATACATCATAATATACACCTGGAAAAAAAAAGTCTTGGCAGCCAGTGCAATATCCCCCAATCAGCTGTGTCATGAATGCACTAAAAGATAACAGTGTCAGGGGCCCAAAATTGTTCAACTGCGTGCCAGCAGTCTTCGAGTGATGTCTTCAAGAGGGAACTGGAGAGACACGTAAAATCAGTACCTGACCAGCCGTGCTGTAGGGCGTGCCTTGGATTACACAAGAACATAAGAAAGAAGGAACACAGCAACGTGGTTGATCATACCCTGATTCAATGCAAGGCTTGGTCATGGACCGGGCCTCGGGCCGTTGACCCTCGTAATACTCTCCAGGTATATTCCATGATTAAATTATATTAAACTGTTACCTGTCTTGTTCCTAGCTATACATTAGTAAAGTTAAACTAAGCTATTGATATCATTTGAAGACATGCTGGTACCTAATAGAGCTGGTAATAACGATGATGATCTCCACAGTCTGGTGAAACGGGGTTATGGGCACATATTGGGTAATCCATTGGGAACTTGTAATCGTTTAAAGGTTAAGTACATGTACTTTTGAAAAATCATGTCTCAAAATAATTTGCTTGTTGGGCCCATATGAGTTTACAGAACTGCGCCAAGGGAGACGTGGGAGCATCAGCTCCCTAAATAAATGCAATCATAACAATAATGGTGCTTCAAAATAAGTCTCTTGGCCCCATCTTCCTTCTAACAAAATAATTGCCTCTCTGCTCTCCTCCTCAGGGCAAAAATTAATGTTAATAAATAAAGGGACTCGTTTTACTTTCACAGGTAAACTGTAAATCCGTAAGAGTCATACAGAGTCTGGGAAGTGAGAAGCACTTGTGTTTGATCTAAAACGAGACTAGCCCCAGTTACTGAGATCAAGAACTCTTCTCCATCATAAAGTCATCATCCTGTCTCCTTGAAGGCAACATTAAGGACATTACACAAATACTGTTTAGTACATTATGTAGATCAGAATGAAAAAAAAAATATTGAATTACAATTTATTTTATTATCATTACAGTTTGTTTCACGAATTCGAAATAGCACGATTGTCAACAACCCACTAAACTGTTAGTGTTACAACTCATGGCTGGAGTTTTACGACTCACTCGCCATGGGTTCTAACCTCCACCAGTTCCATGCTCATAGCCTGGAACTCACTCGTCATGGGTTCTAACCCCCACCAGTTCCATGGTTTATTACAGTTTGTCATTGAAATGCTTCTCCCTGACAGCTTCCTGCACCAGATTTCTGCAGGAACAAGCGAAGGAATTAGGTGTCAAGTGTGAGGTGATAGAATATGTTCCTGGGCTGCCCGTTGTGTTGATGACACTTGTAGGACAAGACCCAAGTCTACCATCACTGCTGCTCAACTCTCACACTGATGTTGTTCCAGTGTTTCCTGTGAGTCAAATTATCCATTTATGGCTTCTGCAGCACAGATAAACTTTCATCTTTCTTCTTCTATCATTATTCTTCATTATACTCACAACCATATTTTTTAACGGGTGGAATGGTAAGTCAGTGGAAGGCCTCGGTCAGATGGCCAAAAGCTCCATCTGTGGGTCATCATATGTCTAAGACCCTCGTCAGGAAACTCTTGTCCTGTTTCCTGACAAAACTAACCTAACTTAACCTAACCTAACCTAATCTAACTTAAACTATCTTCGATTATTATTTAATCAGACTTTTTTATATATTTCAGAGGTTTTTACGACTTATTACCAGTTTTAATTCTTTAAAGAAAAATTTATCCCCCTTTGGTTCTGTTTTGTCTTAAGCTACAATTGAGAAGCCTTGTTATCCTTGCTAAGATACTAGAAATTCCTTTTTTTTTCAAGATCTTTTAAGTAGTTATACTTGGGTATCATATTTCTGACTATCAACAATGATGGACAGTTCCAGTATTTTCAACCTTTCATTCCAACTCAATGATTGTTAGTTTTGAGAACCATTTTGTCCACCAGTATTTAGTCTGAGTTAATATTCCTCTGTAATAATATTATTGTAATAATGTAATTGTTGTAATCTTTGTTTTCAACTATTAATTTTGCTACTGAAACTATTACACTTGTTAATTAACAGTTCTTCACTATTATAACTTAGTTAACAGAACATTGAAGACCAGTTAGTTAGTTTAGAAATTAGTGAAGACATTACACAGACACATACTGTGTCCAGTAACTGAGACAAACATTAGTGAAGACATTACACAGACACATACTGTGTCCAGTAACTGAGACAAACATTAGTGAAGACATTACACAGACACATACTGTGTCCAGTAACTGAACCAAACATTAGTGAAGACATTACACAGACACATACTGTGTCCAGTAACTGAACCAAACATTAGTGAAGACATTACACAGACACATACTGTGTCCAGTAACTGAGACAAACATTAGTGAAGACATTACAGAGACACATACTGTGTCCAGTAACTGTGTCAAACATTAGTGAAGACATTACAGAGACACATACTGTGTCCAGTAACAAACATTAGTGCTTTATTGCTCGAGAATCAAGAGGCCAATATATCTGAAATGCGTAGGGAGTCACTGGTCAGAGAAATGGCAAACATCGAACTTAAGCTAAAGGAATCTTATGGAAGTCAGGAATCGCGGGAAGAACTAAAAGCCATAAATGAAATCGAAAGAAACCCAAAGTATTTCTTTTCTTATGCCAAATCAGAAAACAACATCCAGTATTGGGCCCCTACTTAAACAAGATGGGTCCTACACAGATGACAGCAAGGAAATGAGTGAGCTACTCAAGTCACAGTATGACTCAGTTTTTAGCAAGCCGCTAACCAGACTAAGAGTCGAAGATCGAAATGATTTTTTTATGAGAGAGCCACAGAATTTGGTTAACACAAGCTTATCTGATATTTTCCTGACGCCAAATGACTTCGAACAGGCGATAAATGACATGCCCATGCACTCTGCCCCAGGGCCAGACTCATGGAACTCCGTGTTCATCAAGAACTGCAAGAAGCCCCTATCACGAGCTTTTACCATCCTGTGGAGAGGGAGCATGGACACGGGGGTCGTCCCACAGTTACTAAAAACAACAGACATAGCCCCACTCCACAAAGGGGGCAGTAAAGCAATAGCAAAGAACTACAGACCAATAGCACTAACATCCCAAATCATAAAAATCTTCGAAAGGGTCCTAAGAAGCATGATCACCACCCATCTAGAAACCCATCAGTTACACAATCCAGGGCAACATGAGTTTAGAACAGGTCGCTCCTGTCTGTTTCAGCTACTGGATCACTACGACAAGGTCCTAGATGCACTAGAAGACAAAAAGAATGCAGATGTAATATATGCAGACTTTGCAAAAGCCTTCGACAAGTGTGACCATGGTGTAATAGCGCACAAAATGCGTGCTAAAGGAATAACAGAAAAAGTTGGTAGATGGACCTATAATTTCCTCACAAACAGAAAACAAAGAGTAGTAGTTAACAGAGTAAAGTCTTAGGCGGCTACGGTGAAAAGATCTGTTTCACAAGGCACAGTACTCGCTCCCATCTTGTTTCTCATCCTCATATCTGACAT